>NC_056728.1:438988850-439011350 GCF_019279795.1 Protopterus annectens | reverse complement strand
ATGTGATGAGAGAAGTTTTATGGTGTTTTTCAAGCTTAAACTCCACAAAATATCCAGTAAAGTATTTTAAATTATTCACATGTAGTTGTTTGGTGATTTCGTTTCCTCCCACATCCCAAAGATATGCTGCAGGTGGATTGGACACTCTAAATTGGCCCTAGGTGTGCGTGTGAGTGTGCCTTCTGTGGAAGGTTGGGCGCCGGGCTGGCAACTCGACACTGTAAAACTCCACTGCCAATTAATGTGCGGACAAGGTGATCCGCTGTGGCGACCCCTAACCGGGAAAAGCCGAAAGAAGAAGAAGAAGAAGTTGTTTGGTGATTTCAGTACCTTTTTTGGTATTTAATCTTACACTAAAATACAGTTTTCACTTAGTTTTCTCTTCTGGGTGTAAACTTGCTGAGAACAGTAGTTGTTATTCAGTAGCAAGGTACAATTTGTTGTTGTTTCTGACAGGCAGACATTATTGATTGGACTTCTAATTACTTTCTTATTGGTTCTTTCACTTTTCCACTCCTCATAGCAATGGGTGGCAGTACTCCATGCAGTGCCACACAACTCTGTACTTCACAGATACAGACAGTTTCATTTTCAAATTCTCTTTTAGGAGCCTTAGATAACCCCCAGTTATATTTGTTTAAACTGAAGAGTACTTAAGGAGTGATACATTGTTGCATGTTTAAACCAATCGCGTAGTCGTAATAGACTAATTATTTACTACCTACCTGGTTTTGGTTCTCAAACCACATTTTCTCTATTCACACTTACCAGTATACCCAAAACCCATGCATTAACAGTGAGCTGAAGCACTTCTCTCAGTAATAGTACAAAGAGGCTATGATTTGCACTAAGAATTATGTTACTCTGTCTGTAGACTTGGATTTTTAGACACACAGTACTCCAGTAAATCAGCTCCCACCCTCATAGCTGCTATCCCACCTTTAGCCCACATTTGTAAGCAGCAGGAGTCATGGATTTGCACTTTCCAACCATCTCTGTATCTAGCTTGCTTGAAATGGGCATCCTAAGACAATGTAGCAATTGTCTCATATTTACTGGCAACAAACTATTACTTAAACAAACTGACTATGTGTATGAGAGATATACTTATGTAATGTTATTGAATGTAAATCTCTCACATGAAGCCACTACAAATAACAAGCAGGTTTTCAGTACCATACAACGCTAAAATAAACCAGTCACACACAGCTCAGACCAAACACACAGACCTACATATGCAGAGGTTCTTAAAAGTAATGCCACAAGGGATTCCTAAATGTAACATAAGAAACAGGTACCCTCAGTAACCCACACAGGTAGCAGCCACAATGAAACATATGTTTATGAGTCACATTGATTAATTTCAAAAGCCCAGACTGTAAACTTCTACATAGTTCAATATCCCTGTCACAGGTGACGCCATAGTGAGTCACATTGATGCATCATTCACCAATCATAGTCAGCTTCTATCAGGTGCCAGGATTCACCACATTGTGCTTGTACTTTAGTCCCTGTACCACAAGTACATGTATGACACAGTCATAGTACCCATGTGTGTGAGTGACTTGAGACATACCTCTCTGGACGGTATAAAGACTGATGTGATGGAGCTCTCAAACAGAAGCATAGTTGGGCGGGGTGAGAGAGGGAATTGCTCTGGGCACACAGCTCAGACGAAACACACAAACCTATATATGCAGAGCTTTTTAAAAGTAACACCACAAGGGATTCCTAAATGTAACATAAGAAATAGGTACCCTCAGTAACCCACACAGGTAGCACCCACCATGAAACATATGTTTATGAGTCACATTGATTCATTTCAAAAGCCCAGAAGGCAAACTTCCACATAGTCCAATAACTCTGTCACAGGTGATGCCATTATGTGTCACATTGATGCATCATTCACCAATCATAGTCAGCTTCCTATCAGGTGCCAGGATTCACCACACCATGCTTGTACTCTAGTCACTGTGCTACAAGTACATATATGACACAGTCATAGTACCCATGGGTGTGAGTGACTTGAGACATACCTCTCGGCATGGTATAAAGACTGACATGATAGAACTCTCAAACAGAAGCATAGCTAGGGTGGGGTGAGAGAGGCAATTGCTCTGGGCACAAAAGTTTGGGGGGGGCATTATCACCTATCCCAATCTCTCTTTAGTGAAATACCAGCTTTTAAATGCTGGTATTGCATTTGTGATGAAACCTGAGCACCACAGTGGTCTGTGTGTAGTCTAAACTATAGCAACAGTTTGATACATTTGTAGCAAGCAGTTTGCTTCAGTTTAATGGAAAAAAGTTTTTTTAAACTAAGACATGAGGGCCTTAGTGCTCCGTGCAGGCAGGGTATAAACTGTAGCAACTGTTTGCTGCATTTAACATTTGTAGAAAGCAGTTTACTACAGTTTAAAAGACTTATTATTTTTCTAATTAATACATGAGTGCTGTAGTGCTTCTTGCAGGCAGAGAATAAACTGTAGCAAGCAATATGCTACAGTTTAAAAGCAATTTATTATACATATGTGTGGAGTGGAAGGAAGATCAGGGGTAAGGCACAGAAATGGGACCTAAATGGCTGGGGCAGGATGGGATGCATATGTCATGTATCTAGCCACCTGGTTGGTGTGCTAGTAGAAAGAATGGCAGATTATTTTGTTTGCTTTTATTGCTCTTGAATGGAAGAACTGGTGGAGGGTGGGGTATTTTTTGGTTTTTGAGCTGCAGGGTGGTGGATCTGACTCTAAATTGTAGAAGCCAGCTTAATCATATAGTGAAGTGTTGCTTTTTTTTTTTTTTTTTTTTGGCTCTTCACTTGAAGAGCTGAGGAGGGGCACAGGGCTATGGCAGAGACAGCTATGCTTCTACTCCCAGAATATGTGTCTGAGGCAGCTATGGACCTAGCCTTGAATAGCATTCGATTATCACCAAGAATGATGCCATAATACAAACAAAAGATTTTTGACTTCAACAAATGGCTTAGCATCTGGTAACATTCAATATGCCTGAGAGGAGACAGTAGACAATCCTAACTGCTTTGCCAGGTATGCACGGCCGGCCTTAGGCATAGGCGAACTAGGCAACCGCCTAGGGCGCCGTACAGGCCAGCCTAGTAAAGGGCGCAGTTTGTGTTTATTTATTTATTTATTTTAATTAATTTACTTGTTTTAATATGATATGCAAATGCATAATAAGAAAAGTACATTAATTAAAATGAATAAATAAACCACAGAGCGCCAGAATCATAAGGTGAGGGGTGAGTGCCCTCCCACTTTTAAACCTGTAGTGTGGCCCGGAGGCTTCAACAACTACCAAAAAAAAAATCTTCACTCCACTACCTTTCAGGAGAAATATATGCGCATCATATGCATGTACGCTAACACTGATGTAAAGACGTTCTGTGGTGGCGTGCAGAAATTAAACTAGCACTTCAAGAGAGGGATTAATTCCATGTGTATGCATGTGGCCATTTTGTTTAAAAAGGAGGTAAGTAAGTGTATTTGTGTGTGTGTCTGTGTAGTTTAAACCGGGTTACTGTATGCGAGAGAAAGTATGTGTGTATGTATGTATGTGTATGGAATTTAAATTAGCTGTTCTGTTTGAATGAGAGAGAAAGTGCATGTGTTACTGTGTAAGAGAGTAGATGTGTGTAGGAATGGAAGGTGTGTGTCTGTGTGTTGTATGAGAGAGTACGAGTGTGTGGAATTTAAACTAGTTTAGTTTTTGTGTGAAAGAAAATGCATGTGTGTGTTGTTTCTTGAGAGAGTAGGTATGTGTGTGTGTGTGTGTGTGTGTGTGTATTGCTATGTGACAGAGCAGCTGCGTGTATGCAACATACCTCTCAACTGTCCAGATAAAATTTGTAGTTCTGTGATTTGCCACTTAGTCACTTAAGATAATTTTATATATATATATATATATATATATATATATGTGTGTATATATATATATATATATATATATATATATATATGTATATATATATATATATATATATATATATATATATATATATAGTTTAAGTGAGCAGCATGGTTGCATTTATTTTAAGTTTTTTATACAAGTTTACATTTTTCGAATACTGAAATTTTAATGTAGGATTGATCTTAAGCAGTTTTATATTAGTGTTTTGTAGATCAAAAAAGTCAACAAAAATGTGTTTTATTGATAACAGCAAGGCAGGTCACGATAACACTGTTTATGGTACAATGTTTCGAAAAGTGAGCTCTCTGATTATGTAGCCCAGGCAGGTATGACCCTGACCTTGAGCAGTATCCTACCTTCACCAAGAATGATGCCACAATACAGAGATAAGATGATCATCTTTAACAATTGGCTTAAACTCTGGTGTCATTCAAAGGGGATCCAATGTCTGTCTGCCTGGGATGACATGCTGGACAAGCCACGCTGCTTCACAAGGGATGGCTTGCACCTGTCACCCCTGGGATTCCGGATATTGGCAAAGGCTCTTGCCACCCCCATAGTGCCTTTTTTAGGCAAGGCTCAAATTCTAAACCTACCACCCTAGAACACAAAAAAGGAAAAAAACTAAGGGTAATGCTGCTCAATGCCAGAAATCTAAATCTCAAAATGCATGCACTCGAGGCCCTTCTCAGTATGGAGAACATCGATGTCTGTGCTGTGACAGAAACCTGGTTCAAGGCTCCTGAGAGCACCCCAGCACTATCAGGTTTTACCTCATATCATGCGTTCCGGCCCCAAAATCTGGACAATACCAAGAAAGGAGGGGGGGTATCCATATTCATCAAGGACACCCACACCTCAAGACTGGTGGCAACGCACGATGCATCGGAGACCATCCAGGTGCAATTAACCATAGGCAAGACTGCTCTGCAAATTGTAGCATGTTACAGGCCACCCTCACAAACTCAGGAACCTCACATGGCCTTCCTGAAAACACTAGAGGGGATAAATGTATCACCAAACACCATCATACTAGGTGACTTCAATTACCCTAATATAGACTGGGAACACTACTCAAGCCCAAACACCCTAGCCCAAAAGTTCCTGGAATTCATAAACTCAAATGCCATGGAACAACTAGTCACCATCCCCACAAGAGGAGAAAACATACTTGATCTCATCATCACGAACATGGGAGCACAATGTTCAACACCGGAAGTATACCCCTCACTGGTGAGATCAGATCACAAACTAATCTCGCTGGAGGTCCTCATCCCACCCCCACCTGAAATAAAAAAGACCACAGTAAAGAACTTCTCGAAAGCAGACTTCACACTTCTAAAGACTAGTGTGGTCTCCTTTAAGGCACCGAGCTGGCGGAAAACAGTACTCAAGCCGCTGAATCACTTACAAATGCCTTCTACCAGCACCTGCAGGACTGCATGGATAAGGCAATCCCAAGCAAAACAAAGACTCTTTGTACCAAAGGCAAGCGCCCAGTCTGGTGGACCCCAGCCATAAACAAACTCTACAACAAAAGGAGGAAGCTACTACAAGATAGAGCAAAATCCTTAAAAGGTAAGACACCCTTGATCACTATAAGTAAAACTAAGAGCTCTCATAAAATTGTCCAAAGCAAATTTTGAGAGAAAAATAGCTAAAGACTCAAAAGACAATCATAAGGCCTTCTTTAGCTATGTTAGAAACCTGGGAGGAAACTCCCAGATATGCTCAGAACTAGTTCAAAATGATGTGAAGATTACTGATCCTACAGACATTGCCAACATACTGGCTGACAGGTTCAGTGCAAACTTCTCCCCTCCCCCAAAAGGAGAGATATCTATACCAAGCGATTGCAGCACCCCAAACATCTCCAACGCCCAAGTGAGAACTGCTCTCTCCAAAGCAAAAAACACAGCATCCATGGGACCTGACGGTGTCCCCAGCTGTGTGCTCCACGAACTCAATGAGGAATTAAACCCACAGCTAGGACAGCTGTTTAATCATAGTCTTACCTCTGGATACGTACCCAGGGAGTGGCGCACTGCAACTGTGGTCCCACTTCACAAAGGCGGTGCCTCCACCGACCCTGGAAATTACCGGCCCATTAGCTTGACAAGCCTTATCTGCAAAGCCATGGAGAGGATCATAATGGACCTCATAAATAAAGACACAGGGAATTTGCAGACTTTGGATCCATCCCAGTTTGGCTTTGTCAAAGGCAGATCATGCCTTCTAAACTTGGTTGACTTTTTCGAAACAGTCACCAAAGCCATTGATGAGGGAAAGGCAGTCCATACAGCCTACCTCAATCTGGCAAAGGCCTTCGATACAATACCCCACTCGGGTATCATTGAAAAACTCATCAGCTTAAATGTTAACCCATACATCACAAGATGGGTTGCAAACTGGCTGAGTGACAGAACCCACAGGGTCAGAGTTGCTGGCGCCATGTCAGACTCAAAGCCTGTCACAAGTGGTGTACCACAGGGCTCAGTCCTGGGCCCACTCTTGTTTGGCATCTACTTTTCCGAAGTACAAGCAAACACAGGAGGGTTATGGCTGACAAAGTTTGCAGATGACTGCAAACTGGGCGCCATAGTAGAAAACACATCTGACACAGATATCCTTCAGAAGGGTCTCACAGAAACGGATAACTGGTGCCAGAGCCATGGCCTAAAGTTAAATGCCAAAAATGCATAGTCATACCCTTCGGGAAAAACAAGGTTACCCCTAGCTACCAAATAGGTGGCAATCCACTGAGCACAGAAGAAGTTATCAGGGACCTGGGGACCCAGGTTGATAGTAGTCTGTCATTCGACACCCATGTAGCTAAAGTAGTTAGGAAGACCTTCTACACTGCCCACCTTATCATGAAGGGATTCTCATCTAGATCAAAGGAGGTCATAGTCTCCCTATACTCATCACTCATCAGACCAATGATTGAGTACAATGCCCCATTCGGAATGTATCTGACCCGACACTTGCAGCAGCTGGAGAGGCCACAAAAGTTCCTCACCAAAAGGATAAAGGGTCTCAAACATCTGTCCTATGCTGCCTGACTGAAAGAACTCCAGCTCTACTCAGTCGCCTACCGCCTGCTCAGAGGTGACCTTTGCCTAACATACAAGGCCATGTCAAACCCAGATTTGATGAATATGCTTCACCTCAAAAAATCTAGATCCGTCAGAGCCACAAGGGCGGGAGACTTAAACCTCGACACGGCTATTAATAGGACATGCTGGAGGGATAGATTCATCACCCAAAGACTCCCTATGCTGTGGAACAAAGTCCCGGTATATGTGAGGCAGAGCACCTCGCTGGCCTTGTTCAAGAGAAATCTTGACCAATGGATGGGAGATCGCAGATATACCCCAGGGATTACCTCAGCGTCACTGCTCGACAGAGGCACAGCAAAATAATGGGTATAGTTCCCCATACTAAAGGGGTGGCGTAAGCCACAAAACTATGGGCTAGGCTTGTAAATGCCCTCGGGCAGATAGCCTAGTATGAACCTATGAACCTATGAACCTATAAAAGTTAATATGTGGTGTCTTTTAAGCACTGTTTCTGACTTCATTTGAGCACAAGCTTTGGCTGTGGCAGTATATGAAAGGTCTATGTGTACTGATATATTGAATAGAAATACCCTGATAACTGAATGTTATAGTTTTTTAACCTAATTTATTGTAGGTTGAAAGTTTAAGTGAGTCTCCACCAAAAAGCCCCATATTTATTTTGTTTGTTATCAATGTGGTCTTTTTCAGCAAGTGGTAAGGTTAGTAAAATACAATGTTACAACCCTTAGTAAATTTAAAGAAAAAAAACTATCATTTATTTACAGTCCACAATTTGGGTCAAGGGTGTGTACCATTTCATTGAATGGAGAACTAGTCATGCAAGGCAGATTAATGTTAAGCTTGCTTATTCTCTTTCCAGTCGTGGTGTCAGTCTAATATTTTGCAGGCTTGTAGGAATCTTTAGTTATTCAGTTTGTTGGTGATGATACAGTACATTCTAGACTGTTTTCCTTAGGTGGAAGCTGAACTGCCGCCATGCCTGTTCTCAGAAGTCTGGTTCCGTCAAAATGTGTCTAGTTCAATAGATTAAAAGCTAATGTTTGGTTTGGCACTCGGAAGTATGCAGCCAACCCCTTAAACTTGTCAATTATGCTTTCCCAAAGTGGAGAGAGCAATTCTGATTTTGATGGAATGGGTGATGAGACGTATTGTTGGACAGAAGCAAGTGACCATGAACTTCTTAGTCATTTCCTATTGCAATATCACCAACTTACCAATTTTTTAATGTAATATAGGCAATTAATTTTTCAAGGGCAGCAGGCACTGAATTTGTAGATAACATTGATATGTAAAGTTGTTTGCCAGTAGCATCCTCTTCATTAGTTAAACATTTCTTTAATGTGGAATTCAGATGATTTTACTTCTTCTTAAGTTAAGTGCATAGATGGTAATGTATGTTAGATTTAGTGTAGGGTTAGAAGTAGAGTTTTATTAAGTGTATGTGTGTGGATTATTTAGTTTGTTTGGGTATAGCTTTTTAAGGTAAGTGTGCGATAGTTATGGACCTTAGGGTTAGGGTGCGTGTTAAGTGCATACATGGTGGTATATGCAAGATTTAGTGTAGGGTTAGAAGTAGGGTTTTGGTTAGTGTATGTATGTGGTTTATTTAGTTTGTTTGTGTAGGTAGTCTGTAGCGGGCGGTAGGATGGGACAAGTATGACATTTTGAGTTTTTGAATTTCACGGTTTAGGGCATTCCATGTATTTGCGGAATATGTGTCAGCATTTAGGTGTTCGTGTAAGTAAACATTCGTGTTTTTAATATAAACTCGATTGTAATGACAGAAGTCATGAGAGACCTTTTATTGTTGAAATTTTCTGAAATGGTAGTTATTCGTTCATACATTTTGTTTCATTGCTTATTAAAAGAATGTTTAAAACTAGAAATTTAAAACATATTCTAACAAGTGGTGCTGTATTATACAAGGAATATAATTCAATATAATTAGGAAAGTGAATCAAAGAATAAATACATGTATGCATGGTCCTAAAAAATGTGTGCAAGGAGTCTCATTTGAAAACCGCCCAAAGGTAAACTTAATTCTCCACCAACCAGATACATTTCTATGAATGTGGTTTTTCATGCTGTTTCAATGAATGTGAGTTTTGCCGTTTCAATGAATGTGAGTTTCAAGGGCAGAGAAGTTTACTGCTCATGCTAAGTCTGTTTTCATTGTGAGACTGTATTGTTTGTTTAGCAAATCTAGAAAAAGTTTTGATGAATTATTCATGAATGCTGAGACTTGATAGGTTGTTTTTAAACAAACTCATTTGAACAAATGACGGTTTTAATTAAACAATTAATGTAAATAGGTTATAAATATGTGTTTGGGGACTGTTTTTATGTTACATCTGATGAAGTCACTCTGTTTGGAAGGACGAAAACGTACTATTGGAATAAAAGGCGTTAATGTGATTTATATTCTGGCTTTGGATCCGTTTTTATGCTTGGCTTCGTACACTAACTTAGACTGATACAGTCAACTCCATTTGTTTGTTCCCAGAGTTGCTGTTTTTTGGTTATTGGCTATCTGTGTTTGTGCTATTTTATTTCAATATCTGTAATCATTGTAGAAGCAAATAATAGAACAGTATGCATGGTAACTGGTGAGGTAACCAAATAATGGAACATTGAAATGGCTGAGGAGGGGGCTGCTGCTGGGGATTGCTGCAGGAGGGGCTGCTCTGGGGTGGCGGTCTATTACCCTTCCTAGGACCCTATTTGACCATGATCTGGCTCTGGTATTTCACATAGAAAATACATATGCAAGGGTAGCTGCAGTTTAACTACATTACAAAGTATCTTTTTCTTCCTATGCATTTAAATAATTTAAGGAAATAACTGGAATGGCTTTCTTGGGAATGACCCAGTGGGTGTGGCTCAAATAGTGGTGTTTCACGTGTGGTGTGGGTGGGGCTTAAGGGGCGCCACAGCACTACTTCGCCTAGGGTGCCATTTCGGCTAAGGCTGGCCCTGCAGGTATGGTCTGCAGCTGTCCTCCCTAAGTCTTTGATTTACTGCCTAAATCCTTGTCCATCTCCATAGTGTCTTTTTTTAGGCAATGACAGACTTCTAAAACTTTCACCATAAAAAAACAGAATTTGGATAACATAAAGGTATTGCTGCGCCATTGAAGCCTTAACAAAAAAAGAAAACTCTTCCTACAAGCACTCCTTAGCTGGAAAACATTGATGCATGCATCATCATCATCACAGAGACAAAGTTAAAGACCAATGAGAGCACTTCATCAGTGCAGGGTTTCAATGCCTAGCACATGTTCAGGACCATCACATTAGATGAAGGCACTAAACGCAGTGGAATCTTCATATTCTTAAAAAAAATAATTTAAAGACTCATTAGGCAAGATAATGATTTGGAACTCCTTCACATCCATCTTAACTATTAACAACCCCTGCTGTCATATCATAGCTAATATAGTACCTCCCCCATATGTGTTTAGACAAACACCATTCTTCTAGGAGACTTCAACTACCCCTCCATTGACTGGGAGAATTAGACATCTTCAATCAAACATATATGCCCAGAAATGTGTGAACTTCGTTAAACCAAACTCTCTGGACCAGTTAGTCTGCACACTAATCAAAGGAGATAAAATCACAGACTTCGTCCTTACCTATATGGGATAGCTTTGCTCCCAACCAATTACCACTTCATCCCTGGCCAAATTAGACTAGAAATTGGTCACATTCACCATAAAATTGAAGCCAGAAGCATACAGTTCCACGGTATGCACAGATTATGCTAGGGCTAATCTAGTAAAACTGAGTGATTACCTAACTAAAGTCAAAATCCCCTTTCAACCTGATGACCTCCTGCTTATGTGGATTCTTTGCTACCAAATTCTTTGCTCATGTAAGCAGCTGCATAAATGCATCTGACCCCCTAAAACCCCCTATGAAGTAAATACAATTTCAAACTTAAGAATAACCCCTTGTGGTGGAACCCAAATATAAAAAGGCTGCATAATAAAAGAAAAAAATCACTGCATGCAAAAATTAATTTAACTTTCAAGATCCTAAAAATGCTCTTGCTAAACTTATCAGGACCTCTGGACACTAACCAAATCAAACAACGCTAGAAATGAGCTAAAACAAGCCACCTAGGTAAAGGAAAACCACAAACCTCTTAATGACTACATTAGAAACATCTGAAACAATGCCCAGCACTACACAGGACTAATAGTAAAAGATATCACATATTTAGACATGAGGACATTGCCAATCTAATAGTGGACAGCTTTAGCTCCAACTTCACCCCCCTCATATTCCCAGATTACATACCTGCATTTACACCTTCCTCAAATCTCCCAGTTAAAAGTCTTAATGGTACTATCCCTGGCCAAGAACACCACCTCAGTGGGACTGGATAACATACTGGAATGCCTACTGTTTAGCTTGAAGCAGGAATTGTCATACCCTGTACAGAGGCTATTCATCATCAGCCTCCATTCCCTTACACAATGGTAGAGTGTCAACAGATCCATGTAATTATAGATGCATACACCTGACCAACTGCATCTGAAAGGCTATGGAAAGGAGCAGTATGAAATTAATAAACAAGAACATAGACAACCTACAAACTCTCAACCCAAGCCATTTTGGGTTCATCCAGGGCATATCCAGCCAATTTAACCTGGTCGACTTCTTCAAAAAGGTAAATGAAGCAGTGGATGAAGACAAATCAGTGCACACCACATATCTAGTCTTTACAAAGGTGTTCAACACCATCCAACACTCAGGTATTGTATATAAACTTTCCCATCTGAATGTAAATCCATATGTACCTCATTGGATAGCAAATTGTCTCACAAACAGAACTCAAAAAATTAGGTGGGCAGCTCTACCACATCCAAATGACTTGTCATTAGCAGTGTACACCAGGGTTCAATCCTTTGGCCACTGCTCTTTCGCATTTGCTTCCCAGAGGTCAAAACAAATGTTAAAGGTTTATGGCTGACCAAGTTTGCAGATGACTGTAAACTTCGGCCATCATAAAATTCCCAGGGAGACACCCAGAAGGCCTTACCCAAACAAACAGCTGGCATTCAAACCATTGACTAAATCTAACTGCCAAGAAATGTGTAATTGTATCCTTTGGCAAGCATGTCTACGCTTGTAACTCCCACATTGGCAACAAACCCCTAAAAGTTGATCGCATAGTCAGGGAACTAGGAAACTATGCTGCTAAAGAACTATCCTTTGATCACCATGTGTCCATTGTTGAAAGGAAGTGCTTCTTCATCTAACAGCTTTTATTTAACGGTATGGTATCCAGGCCCAGGGATATAATAATTTTACTGTACTTAGCTCTCATAAGGCCAAATACTGAATATTATATCCCTTTTGGTATATACCTGTGTCAGTGCTTGTCACAACTGGAATGATCAAAATACTTTTTCAATAAAAAAAAAACAAATTTAAAAGGTGGATTGTCTCAGTCTTTTCCCCTCTTCCTGGAGTCATACAGGCTGTTAAAAGGCAACTTCTGCCTCACTTATAGAGCCTCAACTGACCCTATCCTCACATATCTATAATATATTTGCAAGTCCAAGGTTAGAATGGACACACACAAGGAGTCTCAATCTCTTTTGCAACATAAATAAGACATGTTGGAGGGATAGGTATGTATCACAAAGAATACCACTTCTGTGGTACTGTCTTCCACACCATATAAAGGAAAGAATTTCTCTTATTCTGTTTAAATTTAATTTGGATGACTGGATGGGAAATCATAAATTCAGCCCCAGTTTAGTACACATATCCATGATGGATAGGGGCAACATCTAAATGTCCCAATATTTTATTTACTTATTTATCCTTTGTTGGCTGGTTTAGCCCCACTACGCTAGGTAGACTCTTTTCAAGTGAGACCTGCAGTGATATTTATACTACTGTGGGAAATTTGGCCAGGGCATCAGGGGAACATCGCCTACTCATTAGGAGAGTGCTTGTTCCAATCCTAGAGTAGTGGAGGCTGGAAGAAAAGCACTTAAAGAGATCCAAGATGGTGAATAGCACAGAGTTGAATGTCAGTGCTGTGCTTAAGGCTCCACAGGATTCTGTGGAGTTGCTTCAGCAAAATGTGTTTGATTTGAAGCAAATGTTCAAAACAATGATGGATACTTTATTAGAACCCTCCAAACAGGAGGATTGCAAGTTGTTATTTTAGGTGAATTGGTGTTGCAGAGTGAGCCAGCGAGTCAAAAAGATGTTTCAAAGGGTGAAATTATGGACAAAATCCAATGTCAGAGGTATCAGAAGCCATTTTAAAAGAAGACAGGCAGAAAAAGAAATCATATGCCAAGACTGTTAAGGCAGCTGCAGGCAAGAGATGAACAGAGGAAAGGAAATGTTAGCAATCAAAGGAATTTTATGGTAAGAATTCAAAACAAAAAAATAAAAAGAAATGGACAAGTATGACATTTGGGATAATTTAATGGTCCCGTTGGAAGGGAAGACTCATGAGGTGAGAACTTTTATTCTTATTCCTAAAGAGATATTTTGTTTCATTATTTTTGAGACTGTTTCTGTTCTGGAAAGTTTTGGGGGGAGTAAGAACTGAAATCCATGGAACTTTTATGTGGTTAAAGCATTTCACAGAGAAACAGAAAAGAAAAAGACAATGCATGTTTAATTTTGAACTGAAATTGAAAAGAGACATCTAAGCAAACTTTGTAAAGAAGTTATAGACATTAGCAAAGTGTATGACAAAAGAGGATTTTGGACTGGTGGATGGGACTGTCATATTGTACTGAAAACAGAGAAAGAAAAAATTGTTCATATCCCTAGTATGATAAATGTAGAAGGTATCAAGGGTATTATAAAATATTGGGGGGGGGCAACCCAAAACAGTTTTTGTCTATGGAAAAATGATAATTTGATAAGTAACTGTGATAAGAAGAAATGCTTCTGGGGAAACAGGTCATGATACAAAGAAGTGTGAAATGAAGTTTATAAATGTAACAAAATTGGGCATTTATGAGTGGATTGTAACCTAGAGAAAAAGGATGAAGAATTAGAAGAAAACGAAAGTGAGGACAGTTTACAGAGAGAAGAAACAACCCCAAGAAAAGATAAAGATGAAGGAGGAAGTAAGATCAGGGTAAAAATAAAGATAAGAATAAAGAGAAAAATGAAACGGATGATAATATAAAAGAAGGTTCTGAAATAAATGATGAATAATACATAAACTGGAAAATAGTGAAAGGTAAAAAGAATTCTATTGGCAAAACAGTACGAGAAAAATGTTTAAAGAGATAAGTGTAAAAGAGAAAATAAAGGAAATTGATAATGCAAAGTAGATAAATACTCCAAATGTATATAATTTCTGGTTAGCTACAATATAGACATAATGACTATTCTAGAGTTCTTTCAGTAAAGGTAAATATTATTAAAATATAAGTAGAAGAATAGGCATCCTAAATTGGTGTAGTAAGTAAGACATCAGTGTAATAATATTGGAAGATATAAGATTTTTGACACAAGAAGAGAGATTGTAAACAAAGAAACTTTGGGAGGAGACACAATATGGAACCTAGGAAAATAACTATGTTCTGGCATAGTTGTACTTTTGTAGGAAGTCAATGAAAATATTGAATGTAACATTGGCAATTATAAGAGGATTAACTATTGTAGATCTCATATGGCATAACCAGGTGTATAGAATTATAGCACTGTATGCCTATGTTGCAAGTAAAGAAAGGGGAAATGTATTTAATAAAATTCTGGCTTATGTAGTAATTCATATGAATATAACATTAATGGCAGATTTTAATTAGGTCTGTGTTCAGCTGTCAGATGGAAAAATTGCAGAACAGTATTACATCAAAAATGTCATTCAGAGAAACTCCTCATGTGGGGGGGCTGCACCTCCCCTGCCAATTATATAAACCAACTTCAAGATTGCACTACAGTGAGGAAAGATCAAATTTTCTGATCACTACTGTAATTCAATCTTATTCAAATAGCTCGATGCACAGCATGTTCGATGAGACATACTGTTGGATGTTTTTTCCGTTCCATAGTTGAACATAGACCCATTTTAATTGCGATTTGAGAGGAAAAAGAAAAGAGAGGAAATGATGTTAAGAACTTTTTTGAAGTTATAAAATGTGGCAATTTAAAGATTTAGAATAGTAATTTGTGGAATATAGTCAATATGTATATAAGACTGAAATAGATTATATTATTGTATAGCAAGGTTTAAATATAGCTAAAGTAGAGACACTTGTAACAGGCTTTTCAAATCATTCAACTATATGAGCAGAGATAAAGGAAAATAAGGATTATATCAAATTGGGAAACGGAATAAGAAGAATAAATGAGAAAGTATAGGATGAAAATGGAAAGAAAATAAGTATGCAGTTATGTAAAGATCACATTTTAACTAGTGTGTGTTATCAAAATTGGTCTGAGTGGTGGTTAGCTTTTAAAGACAATATAAAATGTTTTTAGAATGGCAGTCAGATGTAAGAAACATAGAAACAAAAATTATAAAACATTGTGTACAGATGCTTTAAAGGATTTGGAACGGTATGATCGAGAATATTATTTGATAAAATGGAGAATTTATGACATAAATTAAGAGAAAATTAAAGAATCATTATTTAAGCAAATATATTACTTATAAGGAAAACGAGAAGATGTATCAGCTTACCTGAGTAGAAAGGTTAAAGAGAATACTAGTATAATGAGAGAAATGAAAGATGATAAAGGATAGGTAAAAGATCTCAGGAAAAAAATTATGAATGACATAATAAATTATATAAATAAAATGTTTCAAGATAGAAAGTACAAAAATGGCATGTTAAAAAGTTAATCGAACAAGAAAATAAAGGAATGGAAAATAACATTTTCTTATATGAATTAGACAAGGTAATTGGACAAGTTAAATTACAGTCAATTTCAAAACCAGATGGAATCAGATACCAATTTTATAAGAATTTAACAGATTGGTAGAAAAAAATACTTCTTAAAAGTTATGAATGAGTGGTTAAATTAAGGTTTTATGTATAAAGATTTATGTAGTGAAATACTTAAATTTGTATGGAAAAAGAAGATAAACACAAAATTAAAATTTGGAGACCTGTAGTGTGGGACAAAGCAGATTATATATATTTTTTATGAAAATAATTCAGAAGAGAATGGAAAGTACAATTGAATGTATTATGGAAGATAACACATATAGTTTAAATGGAAAAAAGATGTCAGGAATTATTATTAATAGTAAGGGAAATTGTGGATTATATTATAAACAGGACCACTGAGACCAAGGTCATGGTAGAAGATTTAAATAAAACTTTGATACAATACAACATGAACTTTTGTGGACAATTATGGAAGAGTATAACATCAGTTTGAAACTTAAGAATGCATGTTGTTCTGCATATAATAAAAATGAAATAATGGCACCTATTGAAAAGAGAAAGAGCTCTTTATTTAAAACATTATTTACAACACTATTTATAAACTTATATATTTACAATTAATACAGTGTACAGTTTTTGTTAGCAAAGAAATAGATATAAAGAATTGCACACATCAGGGATGTCCTATAAGGAGCATATTATTTGCATTAGTTATGAATGTGTTAGAGATATAAATCTGCATATGAAAGGTGCTACTTATTTTACTATTTAAGGATAACATTCCAGTTTACCTCTGTAGAATATATTACTTATGCAGATCATATTATATTGATTATAAGAAACAATGTCTGAAGGAAAGAAGTTATATGTTATGTACATCATTGGTTAAATATAATAGGCATGACTTTAAATAAGGAAAAATAAAGGACTGAGTGATATAGTAAAGATAGGAGAAGTATATTTTCCAATGAAAGAAATCTCGGTGTTAGGAATAAGATTTTGGGGTAAACATGTATGTCGGGAAAATGGAATAGGATAATAGATGAAATAAAGGGTCTCTGTTGTGAAAACATACAGGCTATTGTTTAATAAAAAGATTTGATTAATTCAGTTTTACTTGTAAATATTGCACATTTAGCTAGTGCCTATATGTTGCCAATAATTTATGATAAAGAAATAGTACAAGTAATTTTTTTCTTAATATGGGGTTCAAGATTAAGTCCAGTGAAGGGAGGAGTCTTATATATGGATAAGAATGATGGAGGTTTAGGATTAATAAACCCAATTGTTTATGCTCTGCTTTGAATTTGTATAAAGTTGTGTTTTGGATAACTGATAACAATGAAAAGTTAGTACTAAATTTACTAAAGTACAAATATGAGTGGCATCGAGATATGAAAAAAAAATCAAAAGAGGAAAAGAATGTTTAAATGAAGAAATAATATATTATAGAAGAAATAATATATTATAAAGAATTGTAAAGAAAAAATATTTTATGGAAAATAAAAACTGATGAAATAGAAAATTAGAGGAAAGTGTGGCATAAAAATATCATGATACAATATTATTATTATGTTAATCCTTGGGCCGAGCTAGCAAATGAAAAAGTTAAAGCTATAGAAGTACAAAAAGCATGGTGTAATAAGCAAGGAGAACGTCAAACAAATAATGGAGATTAATGATTAATAAATTACCAATAAAAGGAAATATGCCATATAAAAAAATCAATGAAAGAGTTTCTATATATTATACATGTTTTCTTACAATGTATAAGGTTTGCAAAATTGTGGGAGAAATTATGTGAAGAAAAGTTGTTTGAAAATATAATGGAGGTAAATGAAATAAATATGGATATGATTAGGTATGGATATTATTGCTATAAAAATAAGGAATAGGTTAGTAAAATAGATGATTGTTTTATGTTGGGTAGACTAGAATGAAAGGATCAATGAAATCATGTGTAATGGTAATGAAGATTATCAGTAATTTTAAGAAAGATTAGATGGTAGTTGTGAAAAAAGGAGTGGGGGGTCAAATAAAGATATTGAAGATAGAAGTTTAACATAATAATGAAAAATTGTATTTAAGATTGTATGACAATAATGAAAAGGAATGGAAAACTGTACACTGTATTAATTGTAAATATATAAGTTTATAAATAGTGTTGTAAATAATGTTTTAAATAAAGAGCTCTTTCTCTTTTCAATAGGTGCCATGAGATCTTTTACATCCACCTGAGATACCACCAACAAAAGCAGATGGGACCTCGATTTAACGTCTCATCCAAAAGTTGATAAAGTCATGAGTGTAGCGTCCCCCTTATGCTGCAATGTAGTATCAGTAATTGATCTACTTGGTGTGAGAATGGAACTCACAGACTTCTGCACCAAAGATTAGTGTACTACCTGTTGCATCACTGCCACAAATTTTATCCTTGTTTCTGCCTGCCTCTGGGTTATTCATACACAGAATATAAGCTCTAAACAACTATCACAGGAATGTAAGGCTAGGAGATCCCACAGATGAACAGCCTAATAAGTACCGATGAACCTGTTAGGACCATATCGTTATGAGAATTATGTATTGTTACTTTTATTAATTCTAATGCAGGAATTACTACTTATGTGATAATACTTTTCCATATCGTACTCAGATATTCTGCTACAAAATATTATACTAAGTCCATAAGCAGTACCATTACACATATTCGGAGCTGCTCCATTAGAAGACTCTCATATATTGCTGTTCAGAAAATGTCTTAGTAGAAAACTTCTGTTGGTCCTCATTTTCTGTGTAGTAAAATTTATTTTTGTCAATTTTTATAAGCTGTGGCTATAATGCTATTAAAAAACTGATCATTTGTTACACAGACAATCTAATTTCTTGCTATCTCGGAGTTGGTATATTTAAGTAAGGGGGTGTGGGGAAGGTGTGGGGGGGTTCTGGGGGCCAAAGCCCCCCATTTGGATGGGTTGAATTTAGTGTGATTTGTTTTTGTAGTGGTGTTGGATGACTGACTGTTTTCCTGGTGTGAGGTTACAATGTTTTGTACGTTCGGTACCTTGGCCTGTTTGGTGCTTTTGTCTTGGTTATCTGGGCTTTGGTGTTAACGTAAGTTGATCTACTGAAGTAGATCCATATATATATATATATATATATATATATATATATATATATATATATATATATATCCACTACCAAATTTCAAAATTTCAAAACATCGAACCTCTTAACTACCGAAGCCCAGAGGATCAAGGTTTTGATCTTGAAATTTGTCAGTGGAGATCGATGTAGAGTACAGAATGGGAACTTTACAATTCTCTTCACTGTAGTGCAATCTTGGAGTTGGTATTTTTAAATAGCAGTGGATGTGGGGGGTACAGGGGGCTTGCCTCCCTCCAAAAACATGACATTATAAGTTTTAATGGTTTGGATTTTTTTTTTTTAGTGTTGAGATTTCAAAACTTCGATCCTCTGGGCTTTAGTAATCAGAGGATCGATGTTTTGAAATTTCTAAATTTGGCAGTGGGCCTATATATATATATATATATATATATATATATATATATATATATATATATATATATAAAATGGGTCTCCTTCATTTGATTGAAGTTTCAAAACTTCAAACATCATATGGCCAAGGACCAGATGATTGAAGTTTTGAAACTTCGAACGTTCTGAATGGAGATTGCCGTACACAGCAGAACTGGAAATTGACCATTTTCCTTGCTGTAGTTATATTTAATTACCAGGGCATATATTTAATTACCAGGGGGTAAATATGTATCTCTCTCTCGATATATATATATATATATATATATATATATATATATATATATATATGTATATATATATATATATATATATATATATATATATAAATATGTGTGTGTGTGTGTGTGTGTGTGTGTGTGTAAAGCATACTCAAATGTACAAAAGGAGAAACTGAGTGCATGGAGCACTCCATCAATACTTTCAACAAACTCCAGCACTCCAATATTAATAAGACGAAATAGTATCATAGACCCAGACCCAGGGTTTTGCCAAAAGGCTTTTCTCAATTCTGTATATATATATATATATATATATATATATATATAGAGAGAGAGAGAGAGAGAGAGATACATCTATGGTCCACTGGTCCAGGGTTTGATTCCTTCACCCTCCATTGCCTAAGTGTGTGACTCTGAGCAAGTAACTAAACATATATTGCTCCCAGCCTGAGTCTGAAAATGATCCAAAGAGAGCAATGCTCCACCCTGGTTAAAAAATACAAAGAAAATAAATATGGAACAAGCTTTACTGCTTAGAATGGCAAAGGGTATTAACGTTATTGCAATGCTGTATCAGAAATACACTTGATCTTCTGAGCAGAGATGGGACATCTTGCAGGCAATAAGGACTGATGTTAAATGATTATTCCCTGGTTTATGTAATTCCTGTCCAGATTCGATAATCTGTTAAAGGTAGATTTCTCAGCATAATATTGGGTGGAACCTGGAAAGGGATGGAGATGAGTGCTGGTAGAAATAAGGGGTGGTACTACAAAGGAGATGAACTTTTATGCTATAATTTAGTTGGTTGTGTAGGTCACGATGAACTTTTGAAGCAACATGGACAGTTTATGCAAATAGTTTATAAGTATGTTATTGCTAGGTTCGAGAGGATTCACTTTTCTTTTTTGCTATTCCTGTTCAGATCAATAAAGCCTGTACCAAAGAGAGAAAAAAATGGCAAAAAGCTGATATATGTTTCTGAGAAAAAGAGAGTTGAACCTGCATGACTTCAGCATAGTTATGGTACCACCATCTTCTCCCATAAATGACATTGCTGAGTGTGAATATGTATACTGTGAAGAACAGAAGACATAAAAATTTGTACCCTTCAGAATCTCATAGCTCATTCTGTGCTTTGCAGATGAATTCATGCCAGAAATCACCCAACAGTCTATCTAAACTATTAACAGGCAAGAGTAAAGAATTGTAGATGAAAGTCAGTGGTGGGTATGCAATTGATCAGATCTATAGCCCAAAACATAAGCTCAACCAAGAGATCATCGGTGCCCAGGGTGCAATACAATCTATGATACCTCACCACAAAGAGGTCATTTGCAACTCTTAATAAGGCATTGTCAGCACACTGTGTGGTTCTAAAGGCAGCCTGAAAATGATGAAGGAGATTGTCAGATATTACATGTGAATACAACTTAATTTAGACCATATGTCTACCATCCTTCTTGAAAAAGGAAGGGTAGTATTGGGAAGTAATTCACCACCATTTGTGCTGACAGAGGGACTTTTATTTTATCACAGAGAGGGAAGTAAAGCCTCTTTAAGTATAGATGGAAACACTCCCATCCCAGAGGCTAATGAATAAATAGACCTAGAGTTTCAGTGCAAGAGATGACAAGCTTAATAAGTCCAAGGTTCAGGGTATAGTGTTTTTTTTTTTTTTTGCTCCTTTACTCTCCATCTGTCCTAGCCTGATGTATCCATTTATTAACTTCTCACAGAGGAATACATCTCAAGGTTTCAGCACAAGAATTCTGGACAAAGCCAAAAATAACGGGGAGAGAAAGTCCTAATATTGGGGACAGATTTTAAATATTGCTCTTTTAAACAGATTTTGAATTAACATGCATTTTCTGAAGGAATGTCCAATTTTTTTGCCTCGCATTTTTGGTCTGTATCTCTGGTTCACATAGCTTATCTAGATCTCACCAAGGCTTTCGACACCATCCCCCACTCTGGAATTATAGATAAGCTCACTACACTAGGTATAAATCCCTATGCCACAAGATGGGTTGCCAAGTGGCTCACGGACAGAATCCACACTGTGAAAGTAGCGGATTCCAAATCCGACTTCAGACCAGTGACAAGTGAAGTACCACACGGTTCAGTCCTGGGTCCTCTCCTGTTTAGTATCTACTTCTCTGAGGTGCAGGCTAACACAGAAGGTCTTTGACTAACAAGGTTTGCAGATGACTGCAAACTAGGAGCCATAATCGAAACTCCTAACGATGTGGACAAACTACAAAAGGGCCTCACTAGACAGATACCTGGTGTCAAAGTCATGGCCTGAAGCTCAATGCAAAAAAGTGTATTGACATCCCCTTTGGTAAAAACTCTGTACCCATGAACTACCACATAGCTGGTAGTCTACTTAATGCCGAAAATGTGATAAGAGACCTTGGGACACAGGTGGACAGTAGTCTCTCCTTTGATAATCACATCACCACAGTGGTCAGGAAATCCTTCTACGTGGCTCATCTCATCACAAAAGGATTCTCATTCAGAAAAAAAGAGGTCATTGTTCCCCTCTACTTATCACTTATTAGACCCATTTTAGAGTACAATGCCCCTTTTGGTATGTACCTCACAAGACATCTACAACAACTGGAAAGACCACAGAAATACCTCACAAAGAGGATTACTGGCCTCAAACAGATGCCCTATGCAGACCGTCTTAAAAAAACTACAGCTTTACTCCATCGCATATCGCCTACTCAGGGGCGATCTCTGCCTAACATACAAAGCTATGTCAAACCCAGAGGTGATGGACATGCTCCACTTAAAGAAATCCCAATCCCTCTGAGCTACA